>NW_026861909.1:0-46538 GCF_026571515.1 Ruditapes philippinarum | reverse complement strand
GTTTACATTTTTGCTACCTTAATTACACACTGCTGCACTTTTATTCAGCGCAAGTTTCTTGAATCTTCAGTTGTCAAACATCTCCAAAACCATTATCAAAACTTTATTAAAGACATGTTTGACATTTCTAAAGAATTACAAAAATATGGATGTCTGAGGCAGTGTATGCCTTTAAAATTGAAAAAGAATAAACGTGGTTTGAAACCGATATTTGTTAGTATCCGACTTTAAAGGTAGATATTTATAAATATCATTTATCATGGCAGGTAAGATAAATGCAGTATACAACTGGCGGAAGGATCGTTTTTAATGCTAAACGTTTGTTGGACATAATAAGGAAATGTTATTGGCATTGTGTATATATATTTCGTAACTTTTTTTCTGTAAGTCTTAACCCATAATAACACCAGTGTTGATTATGGAGAATCAAAATATTCGCCTCTGATAGGACTCGAACCTAAAACACCCGGATTATGCGTCCCGTGCTGCACCTCTTAAAGGGTATATACATGTATATAAAGATATATCTAATAAAGTATTTTCATAAAATTCAAATACCATAAAACTATGTTGTTTCCATAATGATATTGTAGATTTTTAAAAGAGATTTTGCTATTTATTACACATATAACGTAAACAGAATAAAATCTTCCGGAACATAATATTATCCTGCCGTTTTAATGAGTGGCAATGATTTCGTACATGGACAATCCTCGTTTAAGGACATGCATACCGACATATGACTTCCATACAGGCATTCTCTCTTGAACTCTTGAATTATCCTTTTCAAAATTAAAAAAAACTCTTTTGTAAACTGCATGCATCAGGCACTTAAACGATTTTTCCTTGATGTAATGTTTTTATTCTTTTCTATTTTAATTGGTACCATTTGGCGTTTGCTTGTTTGTTGGTTGGTTGGTTGGTTGGTTTTTAGGTGGTCGGTCATTCGATCGATCGTTCGGTTGGTTGGTTGGTTGATAGATTGATTGGTTGGATGATAGTTAAATTGGTTGGTTGATAGATAGATTGGTTGGTTAGTTGATTGGTTGGTTGGTTGATAGAGAGATTGGTTGGTTGGTTGGTTGGTTGATAGACGGGTTGGTTGGTTGATTGATTAGTTGATTGATTAGTTGGTTGGTTGATAGATTGATTGATAGATGGGTTGGTTGGTTGGTTGGTTGGTTGATTGATTAGTTGATTGATTGATTAGTAGGTTGGTTGATAGATTCTTTGGTTGATAGATTGGTTGGTTGACAGATTGGTTGGTTGGTTGATAGATTGGTTTGTTGTTAGATAGGTTATTAGGTTTGTTGCTAGATAGATTGGTTGGTTGGTTGGTTGGTTGGTTGATAGATTGGTTGTTTAATTGGTTGTTTAATAGATGGGTTGATAGAATGGTTGATAGATAGGTTGATAGAATGTTTGATAGATATGTTGATAGATTGGTTAGGTTCTTTGCTTGTTTGTTGGTTGGTTGGTTTGTTTGTTGACTGGTTTGCTGGTTGGCTGGTTGGTTGGTTGGTTGGTTGGTTGGTTGGTTGGTATTTTTAGGAGGGGCTAAGTTGTTATGTTGTTTCTTTTTTTTGTGTTTTTTTTTTGTTTGTTTTGTTTTGTTAATGTTCTTGTTTTGTGAAGAAATAGGAGCTGCATTCATACGATATGTTAATACGATTATACTAACCATAGTTTCTTTGTCCAGAAATGATGACCGACGGGATGACATCTTGGTGCGATGTTCGGGTTCTCGTTACCAAGCTGGCGACCGGGACCGACCACTGCCAGGAAATAGTCAATATACTTCTCATGGGCTGGTTTATAGACATTTAACTGCACGCTCACTAGTTCCTTTTTACTTATTGACATCTAAATAAAAATTAATCTATATTATTTTATACTGCTAGATTATTTATACATCTTCGTACAAGCCCGGGTTATGTCTCGTCATTGATGGTTATTGTAATGTACAATAAGTTTCTGACGATGTAATATTTAACTCTTTCTTTGCTAAATTTGAATAATGAATTTGCCCTTCTTTGAAATAGGAGCAGTCCATTCAAATTGTAAAGAATTAAAGGGATCAAACTACAAAATTTGAGCTACCCAAATGATAGTGATTGGTTGGTCTGCGCGGGTGAACAGACTGCCATGGCTCTATACCGTTGGCAAAGACTTATCAGTTTCGGTTCTAGTACGATAAGTATTAAAGGGACTCCACTTAGGTCGAAACGTAAAATCAAGAAATTTGAAAATCTTACATATATCAACTGGGATACTGTTCAAAATTTAATTAACAATCGATATTATTGAGTGCGAATATCAGTCCGTGAAAATAAAACGGTTTCAATTTCTTTTAAACTCATACGTAAGACTTAGTAACTCCTACGTAGGACTTTGTAACTCCTACGTAGGACTTTATCACTCCTACGTAGGACTTTATAACTCCTACGTAGGACTTTTTAACTCCGTCCTACGTAGACTTTGTAACTCCTACGTAGAAGATAAAAAAGCCTAATTAGGAGTTTATAACTCCTACGTAGGACTTTTTAACTCCTAGGTAGAAGAACACTTATAAAGTCCTACGTAGGAGTTATAGACTTTGTAACTCCTACGTAGGAGATAAAAAAAAGCCTAATTAGGAGTTTAAAACTAATTCGTAGGACTTTTAAACTCCTACGTAGGACTTTATAATTCCTACGTAGGACTTTTAACTCCTACGTAGGACTTTGTAAGTCCTACGTAGGACTTTGTAACTCCTACGTGGAACTTTGTAACTCCTACGTAGGAGATAAAAAAGCCGAATTAGGAGTTTATAACTCCTACGTAAGACTTTATAACTCCTAGGTAGAAGAACACTTATAAAGTCCTACATAGGCCCCTATACGTAGGACTTTCAAACTCCTATGTAGGACTTTAAAACTCCTAATTAGGTTTTTTATATCCTACGTAGGACTTATAAAATCCTACGTAGGAGTTTTAAACTCCTAATTAGGCTTTTTAAACTCATTCGTAGGACTTTTAAGCTCCTAATTAGATTTTCATATATCCTACGTAGGAGTTACAAAGTCCTACGTAGGAGTTTATCTTTTTTTATAGAACATGTTAAACTGGCATTAGGACGCTTCCGTACTATTTATTACTAATTCGAAATGAATGTATTTGTAAAGTTCTGCTGACTTTTCTAAATCAGAAATTAAATATATGTTATAACGCATTACATTAACATATATTTTATGCTAAAAAACACATTTTATCTTAAAAAAAAAGAAATAACAGAAAGGCAACGTTCAAAACATGCAGCCACCTACACAACCAAAGAAAGTAGGTGACAGATTTGCCAACTATTGAAAATTATTTAGTTTAATAAGAAAAATAATACTAAATACGAAACAAAACTAAGTTGTATTAAAAAAAACTCCGGAAAAAATAAATACATATATTGTGTATTGTATGGAAGCACTGGAGGGCCCTTTTGACTTCTGACTTTTGACTATTGACTCGGGAGTTATGACTTCTGACTTCTAAGTTGCGACTTGTAATTTGTGATGATGCATTGCCGCTCATTTTAAGCTAGGAGGTGCAACATGGCGGACAGGGATTTGTCAGATGATGTAAGTTGTTATAGTTTGCTTGAATATTCTTCTTAAATAATGTAATATAGCGATGTTATACATATCCATCACTAATCGGGCAATACAATTTGGACGGTCTGTGTATTTTTGTTCACTGAGATCTAGATGCGTTTACCATAAGAAATTAACACTCTCCCTCAATGTGAGAAAAGTGACTCCTTTCAAGCCTCACGGGGGAACCGAGTCAAACTTCCATCAATCAAACAATCTATACTTAATGAAACTTATCAGTACTAAGATTTAAACTTGCAGATAAGCTCGAGCTTTTTTCAAAATATATGCCAAATCAGTTATTGGCTTCTTGTTAAGATTGAATTATTACAAAATGCATTTACTGATATAAAATGATGATACTATGATAAGTGTTTATACAAGAATCGTTGAAATTATTCTATACAAGTATATATATACATAATTATTCTGACCACTATATATACATGTACATAGAAAAGGTTGTCGGAATGATCGATTTCGTTTAGTGTATTAATACCATTCACAAAACTAAAAAACAAAGAAACACTCTTCTTTAAATGACTGATTATGCATAAAATACAATTACACACCAATTTTATTCATAAAGGTTATTCATCTGGTCCTCTCCATGTATATGAGAATTAGATTTATCACTGGATTCGAGTTGGTCAAACACATTCGACGTTCCCATATTTATAGTTTACTGTACATTACGGGAACAAAATGCTTCCTCAGATGAAAAAAACGGCATTTTATATTTGAAAGCCAGAACTAGACCCAGGAGGCCATAAGTGGCTCAAAAACACTTTAAATTGGTTCAGCTAGCTAGTTGATCAGCTAGACATGGTCAGAAATCAAAATAATAAAAAAAACTTTGCTATCAGTAATAGTGTACAGAATACCGTTAGGGCCATCGTGGTTGAACGTTATAATCCAGAGGGCGGCAATGTGAAAGTGCGACAACGCGATGGCGATAGTACGAGAGTACAGTGTTTTATTTACCGATATGTATCCTGTTCTCCCATAATTACCTCCCCTTAATAAGAATATGCCATTTGTAATAAAGATTAGTAACGGAATATATTTGCTATGTTTTATTAAAACAACTAAACCATGTGTAATCTGATTATCTCATGACAGTATACTTTGTGTCGTTAATGGTTAGTATTAGAAAATTGTAATTCTGAAACTTCAATTAATTGAGAATGTTTGAATGAAGTACACAAAATAACAAAATACTATATCTTGTGCAACAGTGATTAAATAATAAATTATTAAAACATCAGGTAAGCAATGTTGATAAAATGAAGCACAAAATGAAGCACCTTTTGAAATTTTATCTTTTTGTTATTTACAGGACATACATAGGAAGCAACGTATAAAGGAAGACAACATTAAAAATAGAAAGGCAAAGAAGAAAAAACAGCCCCCAACTAGTTTCGCTGCTCCATGAAATGGAACAAAATATTATAATAAACACTGATTTGTTTATACTTCAATTGTTTATTGTTAAATAAAAGTTCTTTTTTTAAATCAATATTATAATAAATACTAACATTTTTTAAAAAGATATTGTCATGTTGTGCTAGTTTTCATAGTGTTGGTGCATGACCTTGCCCTACACGGGCGCTTTATACTAGGGCTAGAAAAAGTCTAGTTGTTTAATCCATTTTGAGGGCTTATTGCGAAACGGTTGTAACTTAAACTAGATAAAGAAGGAGATACAACTGTTTTGCACCAAGCCCTCGATTATTATATTTTAGTTGCATTTTATGATACGCTTCATGGCTGTTGAATATCTGTTCCTTTTACAATCCCCAAACCATATATTAACCATGCATTTGTAATAGAGGTCGATACGTAAAAGTCAAGACAACAAATGTTTGAAGTCACTACTAACAAGTAGGAAGTCAAAAGTCACAAGTAGGAAGTCATAAGTAAGAAGTCAAAAGTCACAAATAGGAAGTCTCTAGTCAGAAATACGAAGTCACAAGTCGGACCATTGTGCACGAAGTGTCATTGCAATATCGTTTAAAACGTCCTTAGCTTTACAAATGCGTCATCCTGGAAATTCTTGAAGCTGACCTTACCACGGATAACTACCTATTCGCCCTAATAAGAGCCAATGCTTCTATAAGCGCCCATCCCTTCTTTTCCATTTGTAAATGGTTAAGCGCCCAGGATAAATTGTCTTAAAAGAAAAAAATCAGCTGACCACAATCGACATTTTAAATGTTTATGCATGTCCGCGGGCCTAGAAAATTTCACTGTACAAGGAAAGACTGTGAATATTCACATTTCAAACCCATTGTAGTGATTTGTCAGTAAACGGGACCACTTTAAATACGAGAAATCAACAGAATTTGCATACATGTAGCTGTGACTTTTACATATTGTATACTTTTGTAAGACCTGACCCCTAATAAGCGCCCACCTTTCACAATTTTCTAAGCGCCCTGGGCGATTACTAGGAAGAATACGGTAGTACTGGCTAGATATCCTGTGCATGTTTCGTACTAGGGCGTTTGATCTACAAAGATGAACGTGAGGCAGTAAATTTATTTTAATAGCCAGATTCTAATTAACTGAAAGTTAAGTATATAGGCCCTAGTAAGTCTGCACACCTGCACAGACTAATTCGGTCTACACTTGTCCGTAGTTTTTCTTGACTGAAACGTTAACGGTTACAAACAGACCTTTGTGAGCCATGATGTATTTGAACGAAAAAATTACATTTGACTTTCGTGACATATTCGTTTGTTATAATTGACTGTCAAACATAAGAATAAACATATGCCACTTACGTTGTGAACTATAAAATATATTATACTAAAGTTTACAACATCATCACGATCATCATCCTTAATATAGTTATCATCATCGTCATGATTATAATCATTATCATCGAAATCAACTTCTGCTTATCATCAACAACATAATTATTTAAATTATAAAGTCGACCTTCATCATGAGGAGCAGCATCATGACAATCATCATTGCAGTCAACATACTTATAATGATAATCATGATGATGTAGATGATGATAATAATGATGGATCGTGTTGATCATTTGTTCTCTCACAAAACAACTTTATGGCTTAAAAAGACTTCAGTCTTCATACGAGTTTGCCACTAAATCATTCAACTCCAGGAACAAATTCAATGCTGAATCGGCATCTACTGGCATTTGGAGGTCGGGCTTTAACAGATAAGCCAATTCGCTGAATTCGTCAAACTTTCTCTTTGGAACTGAATACATGTCTTTACAACAGGTCACATCACGTTTGTCAACCACAGTACCATAATCAAGCGCGCCAAACGTTTCAGGTAAAAAATACATAATGTCAGGTTTTCCGTAATGTGCGTCGGAATTGTGCTGAGGTCTAATTTCATGTACATTCCACTGTTGAGCAATTCTATCCAGGTGTGTTTGTATTAGGTTCGTAAAACAAAATTTCAAATTTCCACAATGTATCTGGTCGAGTTCATTGAAACGACCAGAATCGCGCAAATCCTTAAAAGAGTAAATCCACCACTGTATTCCTTGTTGACGTACCATCTTTCAATGCGCTGGTTAGAAGTGCTTCTTCCAACAATAACGCTGCGACTACCAGCAAAGTGGTCGGTTGCTTCATTCCGAAAGAACTGCTGTAGAAGACAAACAACACTGTTTTCTGTTCCAGAATCGCAACGAAGTATGCGAGGTGTTTTTTTCAATGCGCTTCAATGCATCCAAATAATATATCGCAATCAGTTTTGGATCGTTGTTAGTGTCAGAAACTTCTAACCAGATAACTTTCCTGCTAAAACCATCTACCGCTCCGTGTATACAAAATCCGAATGGTTTTCAACTTATCATAACCATCTAAATGCCAAATATTGTTTGGCTCTTTTGCACAATAGAAACGTCTTTTAAGTCGATGTGCTTTTCTCATTCCAACACCATTTGGATCTATTGCCTTCATTATGTCCATAACATCTTTATGGATTACATCCATATTATGATTCACTTTCAGCCGGCGCCATATCGTCCGATAACCGAAAGACTGTCCACTATAATGCATTTCCGTACCAATTACACGAACAACGTTTTTTCAACTGCGATTGCAAATGTACACCTCGACGTTTCAGGTTCAACTTCTTCAAGATTCTTTTCAGCTGACGCAGTGACAAAACAAAATACCATGCTTAAGTAGCAAAATTCCAAGAATTTCACTGTATTTACAACCTTCTTTGAAATATTCTTCAATGAGTGATGCTTTATCAACATTCGGAGACGACAAAGGCAGGTAAGCTGGGTACCACACCAGCTGTTATCTTCAACAGAGTGCACAGAAAACAACACGCAAACACGAATTTCATATTTTGGCACAACACAGCCATACCGCTCATTACTCACGTGCTCTCTTAAAGTGTTGTTAAATTAATTAATTTCACAACTAAGAAGTAGTAAGTCTTGAGTTAAAAGTCAAAACTCCCAAGTCAAAAGTCATTAAGCCAGAAGTCAAAAGGGCCCTCCAGTGCTTCCATAGTATTGTAGATCTACACGTGTACAACTTTGTAGACCGCATTTACGAGTTCCTGCATGGTACAAGCTTTGTACTTAGCATATAAATATACATCAAATGATTTTTTTTTATAAAATAAACAATATTTTAATAATATTTAATAAGATATTTAAAATGCTTCTTACTGTTTTTATTATGGAATCACACACTGCATGACGAATGAAGCAATTTGCATTTATTGCCGCGTCCATTTGTTTAGTTACGACGTTGATGAACGTTTGATGACGTTGTTGATTATTATGACGTAATAACGTCCTTTGCATTCTTAGATTTGGTAATGTCAATAAAAAGTTAAATATTATGTTTCTCATTAAGGGCGTTTTTATGCATGTGCGTAATTTAAACGAATTTACTATTAGGCATTTTCTTTTCTTTCTTTTATACACAATATCCGCAACAGTAGACTAAAATGAAGAATGTGTGGTAATATTCTAATCCACAGAATTTTTTTTTTCTTTTTTTTTTTGTGGCGACAGAAATCTTAAATTTATTGATTGCTACATACTTGTTGAGAACTATATTTAATATTAAAAAATCTCTTCTGGAGATGAATAAATCAACAAAGGGTTTACTTTACACTAATGATATACAGTGAAGGACATACAAGACCTGATATTAAATCAATTTAAGTTTATGATAATTCCAAGTAATTTCTAATATTCTTTGTCAGTATAACTATCAGGTTAACTCTTTGCAACTTAAATAGACATTATCTGCGTTATCTGTATTTTATTGCTAACCTCAACACATGTTGGTCAAGAATGTATTAAGCAATTAACTGATAATAGATGTAAACAGTTGGATGCTGAATTCTGTACCATACTTCCCCTAAATTTAGCTATTGAAATAAAAAAGTTTTAAAAAGTTTTATTCATTTTGAGTTATTTTACAATAGATACTGTTACATTTCTGCAACTATTTTTTTTTATAAGGAACCTTGTTGGGATAAAACAGAATGCAATGTTGAAGAATTCAAATGTCCAGCTAATCTCTTCAAAACATTTTGCTAAAAGTGTATCGCAATATTAATCGTATGTAATTGAATTTTTGATCCAAAAATATATTGACAGAAAAAAACATCAAAACAAAAACAAAAACAAAAGCATAATAATAATAATAAAAATAATAATAATAATAATAATAATAATAATAATAATAATAATAATAATAATAATAATGATAATAATAATAATAATAATAAGCAGAAGAAGAAAAAGAAGAAGAAGAAGAAAAACAGGGTACAATATATAAGTTAATATTAAGTAAAAAATGTTGGTGTGTTAACTAATTACCCGATAGTCACGCCTTTTTTACCCCCCCCCCTCCTTTATTATAGTCTCAAATCGTGAAAAAATGCCTTATTTAGGCCCCCAACACTTGTTTTTGTTTGAGAAATGTTGTTTATCAAAGTGACCACTTTTTCGGCGCAGCCCCTATCCAAAAGATACGTCAGGGGATGTGCCCCCCTTCTGTTTGGGGGTATGAAGCGGCAGCCGCCTCATCGCCATGAAAAATTTTGACTTGTGAGAGGCTAAACATGACCCCAGGTCGATCATAAGGTACCGTGTAACAAAGCCTTTAACTCTATCACAATCCATTGAGAAGTTGCAGCACTTTGAAATCAATTTTGAAAAAAATCAACGCAAAATATTTGGTGATTTTTGGCAATTTTGAGATGCCCCCTCGTTGCCATGGTAATCGGAAATTTAAGACTGAGCATGTTGTTACAAAGGCAATGGTCCAGTCAACATTTGTGCCAAGTTTGATTAGTATTGAAGTTTTGATAGTTTTATAGCAATTTGAACTTGTAGTGGGAGACTTTTCAATGAAAACAGCCATTTTTCAGAAAATGCTCATGCAGTAATGGGTTCCTGCATTGTCATCTAACGTGTAACTATTAATCCAAGTGCTGTCGAATTATATATTTTTATTTTTATTTATTTTTTTACGTGTATGTATCAATACCTAGTTTTCCCTGACTAAGCTTTTATTACTTTGACACACTAACACGATAGATTGTGTACCATATAATTTTGGCGTGTGACCTTTGAGAAAAAATAGTAAAATAATTTTGAATAAACAAAGAAAAATTGGGGAAAAAAATCCGATCTTCTTCCGTAAACTGATCCATGACATTTCTGTGAATAAAACTTTTAAATTAAGGATTATTCCGTACATTTAATATTTTTCATTTACATTTCTATAGAAAAGTGTGATATTTAATCTACAATTTGATAAACTTCCTGTTTTGCTTGTAACAGTTATAAATTATCATCTTTTGAATAACTGCTAATTGATAGTGGGCTGCTATCTTAAATTGCTTCTATACAACCTCGAACTTACAAATATATTTGTTTTTCTTTATCTAAAAAAATAGTGTTATTATTTAAACGATGCCAAGAAGTCGGGTGGCGGGATACGGACAAAAGCCCCCCGGACGAAAGCCCCCCCGTCTAAAAATGACAAGGTGGACAAAAGCCCCCCCCCATGAAATTTACACATAGGACAAAAGCCCCCCCCCCCCCATAAAAAAGTAAAAGTAGGACAAAAGCCCCCCCCCCCCATAGTCAATCTAATTTACATATAGTGTATTAAAGTTGTGTTTTTATGTGTTTTAAAGATATGTATGGACATCACATGAAGGTGACAAAGTGCTAAGGATATTAATTTGATCCCTTTGCAAAAGTGATTAAAAATTACTACTCTTCTGACCCTTGTTGTGTATATGAAAATCTATGAATTTGGTATCGCATGCATGCATTATTTAATCTGTTATCATAAACTTTGTTATCACTCCAAATATACATTATAAATTAACATTAAAACAAATTCTTTTCATTTTAATTTAAAAGTTTGTGTGAAATTTGATGAATTTGAGCACCTGTGAGTGTGAAAAAGATGGGGGGCTTTTGTCCTACCTGTATTTTTGATGGGGGGCTTTTGTCCTATTTGAAAATTTCATGGGGGGGCTTTTGTCCACCTTGTCATTTTAGAAGGGGGGCTTTCGTCCGGGGGGGGGGCTTTTGTCCTACACTCCAAGAAGTCATTTTACCCGTGATTGGTATGCATAGTGACGCAAATTTTAGAGTGTCCCGGTTAAAATTTGAACATATCCGAATGAAATAGCGCGCGTAGGAAAGCCACAGCTGCCATAAACACATATTTCAACCTGTGACAAACAGGTGTTTACTTGTGATGTTAGCGAAAACTAATGTTAAATACTATACTATCGGTGGATGGTACATTCAAAGATGACCATTATATATATACATAATGGTATTTTGACTTTAACCTACATGTAGACACTCAAAATTAAGCCTTGGATAGGTATATGTCATTTTATCAGTCCAGTTCAACGCATACCACCCCTTACGTCATTAATTCAACAACTATGTAATGTTAAACTTGTTTCTTATGCACCTTGGTGATTTATAATGCTACAGTGCCACTATTACAATTCAATTCAATTAAAATGTATAATTATTTACATATGTACAAAGTAAAGAACTGAAATTTACTGAGATTTATCTAAACTCGTGGGTGAATATGCCAGGTGCAGAACAATTTTTTGTGGGATTTTGAAAATAAAAACCAACCTTATCTCAAATCTCTCAAAATCATATAACGAACAGAAAGACTGGACTAACAAACATAATCCACAAAAAAGCACGAGAATGATGACAAAATTTTATTTTGATCTGCTCGAGCTCCTCGTTGTACCAGACTATCCGCCGTGAATTTTGTAAATTTATTTATAACACAAACACTTATGAAATCAATAAAAAAATCTACCGAAGAAAACGGCCTTTTTTAAACATAAATATTTATAAGTGCCGATGCCAAAACATACACAGTTAAAAATGCATAGAACATGTAGGACGTATGGGCTTATAAGCATAGGATACAATTTAAAGCAGGCACGGAAATTGACGCATGTGCTGAGGTTAAATATAAGTTTATAATTTTCCCGCAGCTTGAACAAGCTCAATCAAACCGAGCCTTCAACATTTTCAATTTTGCCGTGTTGGGCTTTCTTTAGTAATTCTGTATTTATCTATTTTGTAGAAAACAGCGCACAGAAAAAATAATATTATTTAAAAATCAAATAAACGATCTATGCCAAAATCGAAATAGGACATAATTATTAAGACTAATGTCAACTTTCAACATGTCAATTGAACAGACTGTGTTTTTTTTCTACTACACTGTGAAAGAGTTATTGAAAAAAAATCATTGCCAAAAATTATCCCAGTGTCTCTTTGACATGTCTTATTATTTGAACGAGGCCGAACCACAGAGCTTTTGTAAAGATCCATAAGTCTCTGGCTGGACAATGTCACAAATGAGCGAGTCGCGCAACTTTAAATTGCGATTCTCACTAACGTGTAAATTTTACACTTCACAATTAGTGGTCCGTGACGTTTAGATTGACAACAACCACAACATGAAATTATGTATTGTTTAATAATTGATTATTTATTGATATAAAACTTGCATTCCAAAACAATGAACGTAAAACAGTCATGAATGACAGTGACTCTAGCTCTAACGATAGCTCAGTGGAGGAAATTGATATTAAACCAGTGAGACCAGCACCAAGATCTCGGGCCAGGCCAAGGCAGAACCACGAGAATCATGGGGTCAGCCCAGCTAGGTCGCTGAGCCCTAACTCAGTGTTGAATTGCAGCGGAGATACAGCTGCAATAAAGCGTTGCATTGATGTAAGTACTTTATTAAATTGTTTGCTTTAACTTTTTGTTTTTATGTATTGAAAAAAAAGAATGGTGAAAAAACGCATTAACATCTATAGGACCCTTGTCAGTCAGTCATTATATAGTTAGCCACGAGTTTCACATGATTGACGCATGCTGTTTCATAACAATACAATGCTGGCAACAATAGGTGATAAGTGTGGATGTTTTTATTCAGTTAGTTCACCTGTTCTTTGTTCACTAGATTTACAAATGTACAATGGGAAAATGTACATGTAGTTTCAACCACTATGGGAGTACCAAAAAGAATGGTTTATTGAATTGGTTCTTTAAGTTACATTGATAATAAATGCTTTTTATTAAAAAGCTGTTCACAATATATAGGACATGGAAATTTATGCAACATTTTTTGTGTCTTTTTCATTTTATTCATCTTTATTTCAAAACCTTTCTCCAATAATTACACTGCCCTAGTAGACTTAAATATTTGTATATAAGATGGGAAATATACAAAAATGTTGTGATTATATACTTTTTACTGTCTTTCCAATTACAGAACTACAGCTCTGTAAACAGCAGTGGGTCCCAATTTCCCTCAGTGGTGCCGCTAAACGTTGGTGGAATTAGATATGTCACAAGACTGTCAACGTTAAAGAAGTACCCAGACTCGATGCTGTCGGCTTTATTCAGTGGGAGATACCAAGTGGACAAAGATGTTGATGGCAATTATTTCCTAGACTCAAATGGAATTCTTTTTGGATATTTGTTAGAATTTCTTAGGAATGGACTTCTACCACCGAGAGAGCAGTCAGTGCCGCTGTACAGGGAGGCAAGTTACTACGGACTTCATGAACTTGTTGAGAAACTGACCTACATGCCGCCAGTGGTCTCCCTTTGTGTCCGAGAAGCCCATAAGTCTCAATTTCCAAATTACGAGGAGATTAAAGAAAATGTGATAAAAATAGCAATGGAAAATGCAACATTCACTAAAATGGGAGAAGTTATTATTTACGCTTTCAAGACAGAATTTGTTGCCAAAGTGAACACGTTTAATCCAAATCATGGATGTATAGTGGAGTCAGCTCATATCAAATGTGGACCATGGGATGCCCCAGTAGATGAGGAAGTGTTCATAAAGTGTTTAGAAAATGACCTTATTGATGATGGTTTCAATGTGAAACCACACGAGGTGAAGAAAAAATGCCGCTATTATCACGGTCAAAGCTGTCAAAAGTTTGTGTATCGATTAACTTTGATGCTTTGAACTGAAAGCAATGAACAGTCTTTAGTCAGTTTTAGTTTACATGAATATTAAAAATGGGGTGGGGAGAATGTCCAAACAGAGGTTTTGTTACATATATTTATTAAATTACCTGTTTGTGGGATATGCAATACTTTAATCTGTTTAAATCTGCTGTCACCCACACACAGTTGTTTGTAATTTATTCTGGAAGTATCTCATCATCCTATATGTTTAAGGTGATTAAATAGGCTTTGGTGTGAAGTTTGCAGTTACCATGACTGAGATTAGCCGTTGGCATGACCTAACACTTGTAGTAACAGTCAGTTGTCTTAGTAACAGTTGTCCTACCTGAATTGAGACAGATATATATATCAGGGCTCTCGATTGACACTGGGATCCGGGTTTTGACTCGTGAAAATCAGGAAATGCACAAATTTGACACGTGATAAAATCTGCTCAAGAGTCAATTTGCCACGTGGGATTTTCAGCTATGCAATAATAATTACCTTAAATCCACACCTAATTACCTATCAAATCCTACACATGTTCAAATCACACTAAAAAAATGTCACCGTGTGTAATACACAGCATTGTTTATAGCCTGTGCACTGAAGCGCGACATCATTGGATGCAATTTGGCAGCGCTAAAAATAGCTCTACACAACTGATAAGAATTACATACTTGAGGTGTCAATTATTGATTGCTTTTAAAGGTTTATAATACCTCTGATTTACTTGGAGTGCCTGTACATTTGTTATTTTCCATTAAATATTCCTAGTGCATTTTGGTATTTAAAATTAATATGATATATACCATACCAGTAAAGATATTTCTTTATATTTTAAACTTTTAATCAGAAAAGCTGCTGCTTAATTTATTTTTCACAGTAAAGATGCTATTCATTTTTTTTTTAATTTGTATGTTTTTTTGTTGTCTTTTTTTCTTCTTTTTAGGGGGTTGGGGGTGGGGAGGGGTATATATACATTATAACAAGGCATTTTTTTTGAGAATCTACACAAAATGACCTCCAAAACAGTAATTTTTGTAACATAAAAATGATTCATGTAGTCAAATGACACTAGAAAAAAATTATTTGACTCGTGAAAATTTTGGCCAATGAGTCTTTGACTCGTGAAATTCTGACCCTACTGAGAGCCCTGTATATATGTAAATAGCCCTCTATACAAATATTTCTAATTATAATATTGTATTGGTGTTTACTTCTGCTCGTATAAATGGTAATTTTTCTTGTGGCAAGATAAATAGACACATGGCAAAACGAAACATAACTGTGCTTTGAAATTATGGCTGGATTATAGTGCGAACTTTCTAAAGCTGGTATTCCTGGAAGCACTGACATGTATTTAGGGTTTTCATTATTAACAGATTGGCAATCCATATCATCATTTGAACATCCTCGGTAACCCATGCTTACGTGTTACGTAATACGTATACATTTACTTCGTGATGAATGTAGTTCAGGGAAATCAGTACCAATGGATTCTTACAATGAGGTTGTTATACTGTTAAAATCAGTGGTTGTTTTTTTTTCAGCCTTTAAATTAAATATCAACCAAATCGTCATCTCCATATGAATGTATGAACCAGAGGTGCAGTGTGATTTGTTAAGACTTTATTTAAAAAGATGTTCATTCATCAAATCAGTGTGAATGGGAGTACAGTAGCTTTAACATTATTAATGTACATTCTTTTAAAATACTCAAACTTATTTATATTCAGGGTTCAGGGTTGTTTTTTATGTGTAGAAATTTCCTCTCTACCTGTTGTTTTCGTTGACAGGTTATATTATGTATTTGAGGTCAGAGTAGGGAAAAATGATTAGTTTTGTGGTATTTGGACCAGCATTATAGTGTATTTATATCAAGGTAAAGATGATTTTGTTGTCAAGAGTTTTTTCAAAGTTTTTTTTCTTTGGCAGGACCAAAAAAAAAATTTGTTGTCTGGGCCTCCTTATCTACTTCTATTTTAACTGCCCACTTTTAAGACATTTAATTTCCCATTTTACATTTTTCAAATCATGCCAACTGGCTCATAAGTACATTTCAAAACTGGTTAGAAAGAGGTTTTCCTTTTCCTTATCTTGAGGGACTTTGATTTATTTTGGTAAGGCAAGCATAAAATCTTTGACAGTAAATGTCTTGATAAATAATAATTGTCATTGATCGAATGGCACAAATTTTCCTACACAATTATGTGTATATGTTAGTTTACAAGTAGTTCTAATATTAACAAAGAAACCTTTGTTTATCAAAGTTTAGTCATTTATAATCAAAATTTAATTACCTTTTCTATTTTTTCTTCTTTTTTTTTCTAATATATTAGTTTGTTTTGATTATACCTGTTATTTCAGGCATTAAAATTAGTAATATTTATAATTTATTTGTGAAGTGTTGTTTTTTTTCTGTTGTTGTTTTTTTAACTGACCACACTTTTAGTTTTATTTATGATCATTGTTTTCTTTTGTTGTGTAATGAACTTTTTAATGTAGACAATGGTACAAAAGTGTTCCAACAAGGGTATAAATGCAATTATTTACACATATATTTGTGTTTGTTAAAGAATTGTCAAGGTTCTTCATTTGATACTTCATTTTTTTAGTGTTTGTAAATTGTACAAAAATTGTTAATGATTTAATTTGATATTTTGTCTCTGTCTCAATAGTTAAATTTTTGTTAAAACTGCAAAACTTGATTCAGAATTAAAAAAAAAAAAAGAGGAAAAGTTTTACGCAGCTCTTTGTTTGTTCTTTTGTTTCACTTGATCCTTTTGTGGAAAAAAATGTTTTAAGCTTGACTATACGATGGATAATGGAGCTTTCTTACTCCACTGGCATTGGCTTAGATGCAACATTTGGAGGTTTTGTATACTACAATGTGTGTACATCTCAAGAACTACTACTGATTCAGTGAAACATTTAATGCATCTGCAGGTTCACTAATCTGTGACGCACAACTCAAACATGGATTTTTGCAGAAATATTGGCCATGGTGAATTAAGATAATATTTTGTGGTCGTTCATCTACTTTCACCCACCAAGTATATGTTGGCAGTGCAACAGAGTTTAAATACATTGTATAACCCAAAGACTAGAAGACATTGCGTGACCTTGATCATAATGTTAATTTAATTCAGTTGCTTAGATGTTAATATCTTAGTTTATGCCAGGTTAGCTTAATAAGGAGAGACAAATATTAATCAAGGGGTTGCTGGTATGATCCTAGAGCAAGACAATATTTCTCCATGACAAATGACCTGTGACAACGAGTTTAATAGTCATTTATCTCTTGTAGATGATTCAATTATCATGTTGCATTAATTTTAGTCATATGCGAAGAAATTGGTTAATTTTAATATTAGTTTGTTATAAAGGAAAAAATGCAGGGTTGGTGTTGACATATGACCGAAAATGTGTTAAAAATGGCATAAAAAGACTGAGAAAAAAGTCAATTTTGATAAACAGATGGTAGATTTATCTTTTGCTCTCTAGAATCTGCAATGATTGATTTATACAGAATTTATTTTAGTTTGATTATGTAGGAAGCTATAAGATTATAGACATACTCTCACAACCGTTCCTGGAACCAACCAGTACCAAGCAATGACCTAATGGGAAAGTGATCTTTAGACTCAATCCGTCACTTTATCTGCACTGATGTTACACATGCTGTTTGGCTAGTATTTGATTTCAAAGTACAAATGTATTCACTTGAAATGGGTCTCCAGTCATAACCAAGACCCATAACTCATGAATTATCTATACAACCTCTGATTGTGTTATAAATGGTCAATAACTTAACATGTCTTCAAGGTTAAAATTATAAGGCCATTCTAAAGTAAAAAAAAATAAAAAAAAATACATCTTTTAATTTCCATGTGGAATACCTGGTGTGCTATGCCTAGGACTTAAATTACACACTTTAACCCTATACCAGCTGAATTTATATAATGGACTTGTCCAGCTGCCATTTTTAGAACTGTCCATTACTAATTTTGGGGATATTTAGATGGAAATTTGAAGTTTATCTGCAAACAGTATACAGATGTGTAGGCTGGCCTGGCTCTATACTGGTGGCAAGGGCTTTCTACTTCCAGTTTAAGCAGGTTAAGGTCTATATAGCAGATATGTCTTGAGTTCCTCCCCCTTACTCTACATAAGTCAATCTCCTCACAGTGATTACCTCCCTTGACAGAATTGTAATCACAGACGTCACATGATGATGAAAGTAACATGACGTAACGTCAATAAACAAATGTAAATATCAACCGTTACATAGAAAATCTATAGAAAATCATTTTTCTCTTTCTGTTTTATTTTTAACTTTTCGTACCTACGTTCGTTATATTTTATCAAAAAAATATCAAAAGTATACAAAACAATGAAAAATAAATTTAAAAGCTAAAAAATATAAAATATCAGAAATTCTGATATATCAGACCTTGGTGGCAGAGATCTCTGTACTGATAAGGGGAGATCACTGCGTAGGAGATTGTACATTAGTAAATGTAGGTAGGGAACCAGACTAATACCAGATTCACTTTCAACTTAACAAATCAGATAAGCTTAGTATTAACACCAACACTATTGTTTAAAACAGTTTTACACAGACAAGCAACAAAGTTGTAACTCTCTTGAATTTTTATTTATTTTAGCGCAAGAAAAAAAAGCAGTGACCTAGTGGTTGAGGTCAAGGGATCATGGATTTGAACCCTACTAAGATCATGACCATCTTTCTTTATATGAGAACACTACTGCCCTTAAATCAACAGAAAGCTAATCAACAAAAAATCTGATAACATTAGTAATAAAGGGAGAATGTTATTGATATAGGAAATATTGTTTCAAGTGAACATACATGTATTAAACAAGTCAATCCACATATTGCAAGTAGAAATATATCAATAAGACAAACTTTGAAGATGTATAAAATGCCAATAAATATATAAAAAGATCTCAATGAAAATATTAATTGCAGAGTCATCAATAAAACAAAATCTCAAAATACTATTGCATCAAGAATAACAAATATAATATGCAAATGTATATAAAGAAAAATACATCACAGATAAGAGACAAAAAAAACAACAACAACAAAAACTTCATCTTAATTTAAACATTTTCACCGAACATTTTCATAAAGTAGAAATTATCTTGGATATTAATAAATATGACTCATAGAGAATATTAAGTCATAATTATACTGAATTTATTTAATGAGTTGAATAAAACTATCTTATGCGAGCCTCTGCCAAGTATGATATTCATTTATTTCACAAGTTCAATAAATTCAGTATTTTTTTTTTTTTACTTGGGTTTTACGTCACACAAACACAGTATAGGTCATGTTCCAGCTTTACTGGTGGAGGAAGACCTCAGGTGCCCCTCCGTGCATTTTTTCAGGCCTGAAAGGGCACCTGAGTAGAACCATCGACGTTCTGTAAGCTAGCTGGATAGCTTCCTCACATTAAAGAATACAAAGTCCCTGCTGGGATTCGAACCCACAGTGGTGAGGGGCAAGTGGTTTGAAGTCAACGACCTTAACCACTCGACCACGAGTAATAAACCTACACCAATATAATATTCTATTTATCACATACCCTAAATATAGACTGTTTAAAGTGCAAAAGAATCATTTTCATTCAATTGCACTATGGCGCATGCTAACATTTTGCATGTCTTTACACTACGTATAACACAAATGACATCATGTCCAGATATATGCAAGGCCATGCAACACCATTTATCTTGAGTGGCCATGCAACATCATTTAACCTGAGTGGCCATGCAACACCATTTATGCTGAGTGGCCATGCAACACCATTTTTACTGAGTCAGTAAATCAGCACGGGTAAAAAGCATCATGACCTGCATTTTGTGAGGGAAAGGAAAGAAATTTCAGTAAATGCTACTTAATTTTTTGGCAGGGTATCCTTGAATCTTTTCACCGTAAAAAAAAATTGTGTCTCTGTTGAGCTAATGTGTATACCCCATGATAGATTTCTTTAAATTGGTGGTTTTAAACTAGAATTTTTATGGTGGGCTTTGCTTTATTATGTAAACAATATGTTTACTTATGATTTTAATGCATATGTTCTAGTGATAAATAATATACACATATAAAAAAATTACATCATTTATGTTTTATATATAAATGGTTTTTTTTCAAGCCCATTTTTTATATTTTTTTTTGGGTCGGGGTGGGTGTTGATAACCTAACCTTCCAAAAAAATTTTATCCGAGCTTCCATGCATATAAAGTGTAAGGTTGAATATGTTGAAGTTAATAAGCCCTCTTATTGATGGGCTTTTTGCTGTAAATCCAAGGAATGTGGTCAAAAACCATACGCTTAAACAAAATTTCAATTTCTGTTTCAATTTCAGTTATGATTTTTTTATCAAATACAGCAACAACAAAAATTCAATTCTGAAAATAACTTAAATAACTATCACCCTGACCATAACCAAGAAAAGAATCTACATTAAATGTATTCCTAAAGTTAATGAAAGTCAGTACATATACGAGCCGCGTCACGACAAAACCAACATAATGGGTTTGCAACCAGCATAGATCCAGACCAGCCTGCGTATCCGCGCAGTCTGATCAGGATCCATGCTGTTCGCTTACAGAACCTATAACAAGTAAAGAAACTGAAAGCAAACAGCATGGATCCTGATCAGACTGCGCGGATACGCATGCTGGTCTGGATCCATGCTGGTCGCAAACCCATTATGTTGGTTTTGTCGTGATGTGGCTCATATTATTATAGATAATCAAAGTTGCAGAATGTTTTGTACAATATCAATACAGATTATAATATATTACAAAATGTAGAGATCACAACATTGGATTGATTTATATAAACTTCATAAGTTCACAATGGAATGTAACCGACAATAAACAAGAACAATAAATATACACTAAATAATATTTACCTAAATGAAAATATAACTTGCTAAGTCATATTATTGGGTTGGAGCAATACTGTTGTAACTCGTAGTACATAAAGAAGGAGTTACAACAGTTTTGCTGCAAATCTTCAAGTATTATGACAAAGCAATTAAATAATCTAGAGATATATGTATATGAACACTAAGCTACAACAACTACTTGAAAATAATCAATAGGACAGAAACAGGCCAGTCCTTTTGTACTTTTGTACAGTCTGACCTGACTTTCTAAACTACTGGCCCCTTGTTCATATAGATTTTAAGGATCAGAATAAATTTCAAAATTCAGCCGTGTCATGACAAAACCAACATAATGGGTTTGCCACCAGCATGGATCCAGACCAGCCTGCGCATCTGCCCAGTCTGATCAGGATCCATTCTGTTTGTTATCAGTTTCTCTACTTGTTATATGGTTCGTAAGCGAACAGCATGGATCCTGATCAGATTGCGCAGGCTGGTCTGGATCCATGCTGGTCGCAACGCATTATGTTGGTTTTGTCATGACACGGCTCAAATAGCATATTTTGATGATTAAATTTTACAAATAAATCATGACGATTAAACAATACAATTGTATAGGTGTTTTTTATAACTAGATCAAAATATTGATCTTGGTCTTACATCTACCGTATTCCTAATTTTGATAATTTCATTAAGATGATCAGGATCAAATTTAAAAACTAGAATATTCCCCATTGTTTATCTTCACAGATTGAATATTTAATGTTAATTTGATCAAATTGGACTTGAAATAGCATGCTTATGATATTTAAGAATAAATTTATTGTTATTTTACAAGATTTGGGCATTTTACAGTTGATTAAAATATTGATCCTGATCCTAAATTTGATCCTTATATATATTTTGATCTGAATATTTTTGTATTCATTTTGTTACTTGTCGATTTTATCACAAAATATAGTTGTTTCTTTGCAAATCATCAATTTCTTGAATTTTGTTTATGAACCATTTGCTTCTAGCAAAATACGATCAAATTTAGTTTTTATAAAACAATGTAAATAAAATTAGGATCATTTAATCCTAACCCCGATCTTTTTTTAATGAACACCAAGCCAGGCCTGGCTCCAAAATATCAGTAAAGTTTGTTACAACAAAGGTGCGTCTACAGATCTATAATATTATAATTAATGAAAAATAAAAATAAATATCTAAATCATTTAAACAAAGCTGAACCGGAGCCACTTTTTCTAGGATCTGCGACAGCTACAATCTCATCTTTGATCTTCAATACAGC
This sequence comes from Ruditapes philippinarum, assembly GCF_026571515.1. NCBI lineage: Eukaryota > Metazoa > Mollusca > Bivalvia > Venerida > Veneridae > Ruditapes > Ruditapes philippinarum. Next base: position 24,191 of record NW_026861909.1, on the reverse strand, counting down.
ATTTACAACACTCTGTTCTTTATCTGTAACCTGTATATTATGTCCCATCTTTGCCAGACCAGCCAGTACCTTGGCCGAGAAACCCTCTGAAATTTGATAGGGAAATACTTTAATTTATATTACTATTATCCCTTTATTATTAGCAATATACAATGATGCCCGACAGATGCTTTTTTGTTTTGCCATTTTGTTTTGCCATTTTAAAACAAAGTAAAATACAATTCACGTGTAATTATTGAGGCCTTTAAAAACCTGACATCTTTTATTACCTTCAACTTCTACAACTTTAGCATCAGGATTGTACAGCTGACTGTGTATCCTTGGTGATGACACAGATTTCTCCAAGGTCATTCCAAAGGTCAAATTGTTCAATAATGTTTGGGCAATACCTGAAATAGAGATAATAAAAATGGCTTGTATGTTCATTGAAAACGAGAGAATAATTTAAAGATAAGATTCAATACATCATTTATACCATGCTGAACATGAAGTGTTCATACTTTTGTTTACTCATGTTTTGCTTGATTGAAATGCCCTTATAAAATTCACAAGCCACTTACATAACAACACTCTTGATTACTAATTCCAGCTTTCATTAAACCTCAACCCACTAAATTTCTAATATGGACTTGTCTTTCCTATTTTAGGACTATCCATCACATTTTAAGTATATCAAGATAAGAATTTTAAGTTGGTCAGCAAGAATGCAATAAGTACGAATCAACCATTTAAATGGAAAAACATGTTGGTTTCAAATTGGTTAATAAAAATTACTTCAAAAAATTAGATTCATAAAGCAGGATATTGTCATCTATCACTATTTCAATCCCTTTGAAATTCTTTGTCAATGGAGGACAACTGTTACAAAAAAATTTCCTGTACTAGGACAATTATTTCCTACAACAGTTCTGCAAATCAAAGTATGACTATGAAAAGAATTACCCATCGCTTAACCTCAAAAGAAAGTTAAAGCCAATAACTGTTGAAATAGATGTAGTGTGTTAACGTAGCAATTAAGGAAAATCATTTGCCTAAATTGTTCAAATTGCCTATGTAAATGATCGGCACTGACTAAAAATGAGATCCAATTGGAAATGAGGGCCCAATGAGGATCCAAAATGTGTTCAAACAAGATATTAATCTTCATAGACTTTGGAAAGAGAGCTATAATACTTGTAATAATGATAATAGACTAGAAACATATACAAAGATATTGGTATATTTCAAGATACTGATCATTACTTTTGTATGAAATTAAAGAAACATTATCAATTGATGTGTATTGAAAGTATTGTCAGGGGTATAAGTGCTATACATGTAAAATATAGAAGCCAGAGTTAAAACTTATCACATATATGATATAGTAGTGGTTGAGAAACAAGGGGTGTAAATATGGTTACATATATATTTGACTCGGTCAGTTACGTACCTGTTATAATTCTGGAACCATTAGCTGCACCACACACCATACGTAGCCCACATAGATGTCCCGTCTCATACACTACAGTAGGAGACATACTGGACATTGGTCGCTTTCCTGGATGTATTTTGTTCTATAATAAATAGAAATATCAGTTCAAAACATCTGAGTGCCCATCAAAATAATTTTTTTGCTGTTTTTTTTGTTTTTTTTCATGCAAATTTTTACAGATTAATATTTTGGTCAAAACTTTGGCAACTCCCCTAAATTGCTTCCTGTTAACAAAAAATTCCCTTTTTTCGTTTTGTGAAGATTTTTTTTACTAACAGGGCGTTTGTTTGTTTAAAGGGTTTTTCCTCAACCCACACAGATAGGTTTTTTTGGCGACATTCAGCTTTTTTTGGTGGAGGGAAAAACCTCACGTATCCTTTTTGGCATTTTCCTGCCAATGGGCCCTGAGAGAACCACCAAATTTCGTTGCAGCGGGATAGCTTTCGCACATAAAAAAAACAAAAAGCCTTGGGATTTAAACCCCAGTTGGGGAGGGGGAAGTGGTTTGAAGAAACAACCCTTTCCACCGGCCATGGACGCCCAATAGACCGGGCGCCAAAAACAATTTTTTAGCCTGGGAAGATTTTTTGTCCCTTATGATTTTTAATAAAATCTTAAGGTAGCACAAATTGGCAAAGGACATTGGCACTGTTTTACATCTAAACTTTAATACAGTAATTATTGAATTGCAAAATAATTTAAACCCTTACCAGCACACTTCCTTCCCCTGGTTTATTGAAGTCAGCCATTTCATTGTTAAGCAGTATACCAGATTCTGTTAATATCATACTTCCAAACCAGTCATTGATTGTTCTTAAAATGAAAACAAAAGACATAATAGTATACACTAACCAATACACTCCTAGATTTATGCAAAGGATAAGCCCTTGCGTTAAAACTTTAGAGTCCATTGTTACTTTGAAGTGACATTATGCTCATTTTTTCACTGTAGAGTTGAATTAGTTCGTTTGTTTTTGTTTGTTTGATTGGGTTTTACATCACACCAACACAGTATAGGTCATATGGCGACTTTCTAGCTTTACTGGTCAAGGAAGACCTCAGATGCCCTTCCGTGCATTATTTCAGGCACAGATGGTCACCTGAGTAGAACCACTGACTAGCTGGATAGCTTACTGACATGAAAGGATACAAAGTCCCTGTTGGGATTCGAACCCACAGCTATGAGGCAAAGTGAAGTCAACGACCATAATTACTCCATTTAAATTTTATCAATGATGTTAGACCTGTATCTAAATATGAAATTTTCAGACAGGAAAGCCTCCTTACCAAGCCAACAAAACAAATTATTGTTACAAGTATATCTATCTTATATAACAACATCTATACATGCATAACAAAATTTATTGTTCATTTTTTTTAAAAATCAGTATTTAAATAGTCAATTGGTTTTTCAACATTAACCCTAAATTTCTATCAATATTCAATCCAAAAGTCTAATCATCATCACAAATCCACTGGTTGTCCCTCTATGCATAATTTCAGACACAAGTGACCACTTTCACTATGGTAGCTGAATAGCTTCTTCCCTTTAAAGAATGTAAAATTCTTAACATGAATGAAACCCTTAGCAACAGCAGGCAAGTTATTTCAAGCCCGAAAACTTAATCATTTGAAAAGGAGGTTTCAGAAGTTATAGCTACTATCTGAAACTAGATGATTAAAATATATCTTGTCCAATGAAAAGAAAAAAAGTAAAGTATTTACAATGTTTATTCTGCTGTTATTTTAAATTGTTGCAACGTTTTATTTTGTAAATATTGACTGAAATTATAAACACACACCCATTGTTGACAAGAAGTAACTTACGTAGTAACTGAGACCATAAGCTCGGCTGTATCTATCACAGATATATGAGCAGTCCCTTTATCTGCAGGCAATCCAACAAGGTTACCGTAGAAATCAGCGTCCATTGTGACGTTATTTTTTGTCTTATTTCGCAGACGTGTCGCTTCTTCTTTGCTTTAGACATAATAAAAACATCCCATATGATAATTATGTTATTTTTAAAAAACAATAAACGAGCCGAGTCATGACAAAACCAACATAATTGGTTTGCAACCAGCATGGATCCAGACCAGCCTGCGCATCCGCGCAGTCTGATCTGGATCCATGCTCTTCGCTATCAGTTTCTCCTCTTGTTTTATGGTTCGTAAGCGACAGCATGGATCCTGATCAGACTGCACAAATGTGGAGGCTGGTCTGGATTCATGCTGGTCGCAAACCCATTATGTTGGTTTTGTCATGACGCGGCTCAAATATCTAGAAATATGGGCATGGATATCTTTTTTTTTTTCTAAACCAGCGTAACTTCTACTATTCCAAAAGTTAACTACCTATATTTTTAGAATAATCTTATAATAACTTTATTGTAACATAACTTTTTTTCTGTAGCACCATATTTTTGGGTAAAAGAATCCAAAACTATCAAAACCATTATTTTTCTGACTTAAACAGACTTAGATAAAACGGATATTTATAGACAACATACTACATATAAATACACAGAATACTGAAGCCAAAAATAATGCTTGAAGTCACTACAATTTTTATTTATTTATATATTTTTTTTTTAAATCTTAAATTTTATTATACCACCCTGATTTTTTTGCCACAAAGATATAATCTTCCCTCTCCCAAATAAACCACTAAAACAACAAGTGTTGGTAGGACAGCATGCTCGAACATTCTTAGAGCTTAAAAGTAAAAAAGCCTGAATAATGTAGTTTTTTTTAGAAATCTATGTTAAAGTTATGGACCTGGGATAGTGCCCTTCTATTATGTTCTCAAATTAGTAAATCAAGTTTCTTTCCTTTCCCTCTAGTAGTTTTGGAGATAATTTGAACGATAAAAAACAATATTAAAGTGTGACACTGACACCGAGGATAGTACAATTATTACAGCTCTCCCTATTCTTCCAATAGTTAACCTAATAAACATTTTCACTCACCTTATCATCACTTTCGTAGCATTATCAATACTTGCTGTGTTGAACTTTGGGTCTCCTAGAAGTTCTTTCTGAGCATAACCAAACTTGAACGCCTCTAGTATTCTGTGATACGTCTCATTATCGTTTTTAAGAGAGTACCCCTCTAAGAAGTTCATTATGGACAAGATAACAGGTCCACTCCCTGGTGCCGGTACAGACTCTACTGTATACCCTGAAGATAATGAATAATGTTTGTTTGATCAACAAACTTGTTTACAGACACCGTAAACAATAAGTCTGTTTGCATGACTTATCTGTCACATACTACTTCAAGTATGGCTTACAAACAACTTGTGATACCTGTGCATTATAATTTCATCAATATAAACTATTTGGTTTAATAGATTTTGTGATTTTTATCAATTTTTTTAATGGTCCATATCACAAACTCATAACCCCCTACCCCATCCCCCATCCCTTCTGGATCCTTGCATGTTATATCATTAAAAGGGAAGAAGACTATGATGCTTTTTTTATACTGCACCTGTGCATGCTCAAGACCCCTACCAAACCAAATTAAAATAAACTAATTTGATAGACCCTTCATAATCAAAATTTCAACATCCCTGGCAGAATTCCAACCCATAACTGTCCCCGGCAAAATAATTGAAAGACATAAACCTGAACGACTCATCCAAAGAAACTCTGTTATTTATACATACCATGGTATTTAGTTCTGACGACTTCGCGAATCTCTACGGAATATCCTGCTAAATCCTCATTTGATAAAACTCCAGGTGTATCTACCTTAACAATCTGTAATATCAAACATAATATTAGAAAATATAGGATTTCAATGGCAAATATTAATGAAAATAGCATCCAAATATGAAAGAATTTTTTTTTACATCTACCAACACTATAAAAGTCATATGGCAAATTTCAAGATTTAACATTAGCCCTCTTCGTGCATTATTTTAAGTACAAAGGAGCACCTGAGATCAACCACCGATGTTTCGTAAGCTAGATGAATAGATTCCTCTTGTGAATTAATCCAACGTCTCTGGTGAGATTCGAACCCACGGCAGTGTGGAGGAAGTGGTTTAAAACCAACAACTTCTGGATCAGTAAAAAAGTTTTAATAATTTCTGTAAGGTTAACCAACAAGTGCCTTGGCAAGTGGTTTAATATGACAATAGCTAAAAATAGCTGAAGAGCTAAAAATAGCTTAAGAGCTAAAATAGCTTAAGAGCTAAAAATAGAAATACATGTACGAAAAAACCACTTTACCTCCTTGACAATATCATCAGCTATACTCCCATGATAGAAAATATTGGAGCCTTCGGAAGCTATTTTATCTAACGTAGCAGCCAGATCGGGCCTTTTTATTACATCCCCTTCCTGTTTCAATGAACCGTCCGTCTGTATGTAATACCTGGCTAATTTTGAATCCATGAATGCATCTCTTCTAAACTTTGGACTCTTAAACACCATTTCTAGTTAAAGCGGAAAAAAAATCATGTTCTAAGTCAATACTGGTCATTGTGGATTTCAGAGGACTGCTAAAATAGTGCCTTATTATACTAAAAACCATTAAGTTCAGTCATGAAATATAAAAGGTATATAAATGATCAATAAACAATTTGCTTTATCAACAAGCATCTGTTATGCCTGGTTGTGCAACAATTTTTGTTCTCGTACTAGTAAACACTGCCAAATCTACTTCCTGGAAGAATGAATACTTGTGGGATTTTTTTTTATGGACCCATGCTCATGACCATGGAAGAAACGAAACTTCCAATTCCTGGGTTGAAAAGAAAGAAACTTTCACCACTTAGCCAAAATTCCCCTTTGTCTGTATAACTGAACTGAATTAAGAGCATCAAAAGGAAGGCAAATACAGTAACTAACAAGAGTTCATTAATTCAATACCAGACTTTACCTGCTTTCATGCAAACTTCTGTACTGACTGATAAATATGCAGCTAGCCACAACTCATTGCACTTTGCCTTTTTTTCCACAGTCACTAGCAAAGGTTTGCAAGTGACATTCTAATGAACTCGCAAAATGAGAAATTAACTTGCAAAGCTGAATTAACAGGGTTTAAATTTCTGTTTCCAACATCCATGAAACTTGTTTTCAAAACATGCAAAAATCATGCATCAAAGTTAATGACATCCATTGTGTGTTTGTTTTATCAAAATATTTAACAAAATTACTAATTTTGTCGGCTGTCTACCTTGCGGTTTTCCTTGATAACCATGTAAACAAGAATTCTTTTAAAAACAGACACTATTTATATGTTTATTCCAAAGTGTGTGATTTTTCCTGCCATTTCCAATGTGGTTTTCATAGCCACCATCCCGTCTGTAGATTTTCCACAGTCTTTCTGGAAAAACTCTGGAAAATAGCCGATTTTCCATGAATTTCCATGAATTTTCATGAAAACAAGCTTTTTTCCACAGTATTTACAGAGTACTCTGGAACAATTTTCATGGAGAACTCTGGAACTTGACTTTTTCATCAAAGAAATAACCATGAAACACTTCTGGAAACTCTGGAAAGTTAACACTTAGACAATTTTCAAGGAGTTTTACTCTGGAAAACACTTAGTCATTTTTGAGAAAGTTTTGGACTTAGGAAATTTTCATTTGATTGCTGCATTTATGTACACTTCATTTAATACATTAAATTTTAATATTTTTTCTTAAGTTAAAAGCATAAATAATCTTTTTAATATAATACAGTTTTCTGGTTTTAAGACATAATTAAAATAAAGACAATTTAAAATCTGGCATTGACACAATTGTAAACTGTTGACCAGATTTTTAAAAAAACAGCAAGAACATTTTTTAATGACTTTAATTACTTAGCACTGAGATTGGTCATACATGTATACTAACTGTAATTAAAAGTAGCAGTTGTCAAAAGTTGCCCATCAAGAGCTTAACTGTTTCTTTTTATTGCAAAAAAAACAAACAAAAAAACAACAACAACATGCAACCCCATTGCCACACTTTGGCATTGAAAATGCATTAAGTTATTGTTTCATTTAACTTTCATTATTTTCAAGGTATCTCATATCAAGCCTGATCTGAGTGGTTCATTATTATATATTACCCTAAGTTAGAAAAAATAAATACACAATTAAAGAGAAACAATTTAAATTTAAGAACAAATGTAATTGTTATGCACTTATATTTCTTTATTAATTGATGATAAATTTATTATGTATCTCTATTGAAGTATATATAATTTATATATTCATCCTGTGTAGAAGTAACTTATGCATAGTGATTAATTTCTGGAACATTCAAATCAGCATCAGCCACAATGTAAATATTTATGACCTCTCAAGTGGAACCCACTGGTTTCATAACTACCAAGGTTAAACTCACCTATCTGATATAAGAGAATAAAAAGAGGTAAAGCAGGTTTACAACATACTATATTACACTGTAGCTCTCAAGTAACTTAATACCCTTGCAGAACAAATCACAGGTCAGAACACTCCTTCCAGACGGGTCATTTGAACAGAAGAATTGAAAGATAATGTTTATTAGTGCCTAACTGCTTAAAAGTTATAACTTGAAATATTATGTTTGAGCATTGGAAATTAGATCAAATGAGTTTAAACTGGACAAATTTACAAAAGTTTTCTGGAAATATGAACTTTTAAACATGTGTATTTCATGATTCAGTTAAAATGGAGGGAACTACATGTATATAACCATTTCTAACAGTAAGTACAAATGTATTTTTATTTTTTAACACTTATTATGTTAGTTTTTTCAAACTTTCTTTGCAAGTATACACTGTTTCAGTGATTGTATTTCTACATACATGTAACTTTTCAATATTAGATAGATAGTTAAGAAAATCTTTTTCATTTTTAAATAATGGCGGGAAATTTTAAATCAGAGATAATTATTTTCCATTCAAAATATTGGTGATTGAAACAGATTCCATATCAAGCAATGAATTTCCAAATTCACATTTAATAAAATTCATAATATGCCTTAATTGTAATTTCTTGTTACTCATGTACATATGTTTATTTTTTCAACATATTAGGTTGCAAACTTTCAAGTCTTGGAGTCACATGAGATGTTTCAACTCAAAGGATGTCAGATGAGGGAAAAGTGATAAATGTACTGTTGAACAGAACTATCCTGGTAATAATTTAGTTTGTTTTGTAAAAAAAAGTTGAAGTAACATGTTTTCATATAAATGCATGCTATTTTCAAAACTCTAAACAAAATTTTGTTCTTCATGTTTAATGCATATATTATTGTTATACTGACCCTCAAACTTTCAGTGGTAATTAAGTACTTGTGAAGGATTAAGTAATTTAAACTGCCATTACATACAGTTGTCATTATATAGATATAGGAAAAGCAGGGAAATAATTGACACAAGTTTATCATAATGTTAATGTTGACCAAAAATAAATTATTTTCATCAAAGCATGGTGTTTACTTGATAACTCTGTGCTGATATTCTGCAAAAATTATTTAATTGAAAGTTTTCCATCTTAACTTTTTTCACCCTTTCATGTTTTTTATCATTTATTATCATGTTTAAACAATACTAATTATATTGACATTGTGCATATAACACAAGTACATGTATTTATATACTATTAATTCATATTTTTCAGTATCCATCGGAGAGGTCACACCACAAGTCAAGAAGATGTTGCATCATGTGAAGACAGTGAAGTGAATAAAACACTCTGACATAGAAATAATTGTGAAATGTGCAAATTACTATAAGTGTTTGAATTCTTGACAACTAGAGTGTTTTTTGGATTTGGTAATAAAAACACAAATGCAAATTAAAAGGTCATTTGATTTTAGTATGCAACCATCATTTCAGTAATCCCAAAATGTTCCAGAATTATTTCAAGGCTAAATGGCATTTTACTCCTGAGATCCTATTAACTGCGGAACTTTTTCCAGAGCGGCTCCGGAACATTTTCCAGAGTAACTCCGGAACATTTTCCAGAGTAACTCCGGAACATTTTCCAGAGTAACTCCGGAACATTTTTTCCAGAGTATTATGTCATTTTAGCAGACCAATTTCCAGAGTTGCTTTGAAAACTCTGGAACATTTTCATGGAAAACTCCGGAAAAGTTTCATGAAAAAAGCTCTGGAAATTCATGGAGAAAGTATATGAAAATTCACATTTTTTTTCAGTTTTCTTTGAACAACTCCGGAAAACTAGTCCGAATTATCCAGAGTTGGCAATTTCCATGAAAATTCCGGAAATTTCATGGAAATTCATGGAAAATGTACGGACGGGAATTGTAAGCAAGACTTCTTTTACAAAAATAGACACTATTTAAATGTTTATTCCCTAGTGTGTAACATATATAAAGTGTTTTATAATACCTGTATGTCCGGTCATTTTGAAGCCATTTCGTGCAATATCAGCAGCTGGAGCGACTACAGTTTTCCAAGCTAACCTGTATACAACAAATGAGCCGCGTCATGACAATACCAACATAATGAGTTTGCGACCAGCATGGATCCAGACCAGCCTGCACAGTCTGATCAGGATCCATGCTGTTCGCTTTTAAACCTTTTAACAAGTAGAGAAACTGATAGCGAACAGCATGGATCCTGATCAGACTGCGCGGATGAGCAGGCTGGTCTGGATCCATGCTGGTCGCAAACGCACTTTGTTGGTTTTGTCGTGACGCGGCTCAAATGTGATTAAAATTATATGCTCTATACAGTTTAATTCATTTATTGCATTTGTTTTAAAGACCTATCATCACATTCCATTTTGCATTCTTCAGGTGATAACTTGATAAGTGTCTAATATGTTCTAAAGCCATTAGGTAAAACATAATAAAACTCATGTTTGCTCTTCCTGTAAAGAAGAAAACTTATGTGTTCTTAACACATAATGTGTTCTTAACACATAATGAACACATAATGTGCAATTTAACAATTGGTACTTTAACTTACACCATTACTTAAACACTAAAGTATTTTATATGGAAGTCAATATACCACTTTGTTTACATTTTGCTACCGTTGTCAAAAAAAAAAAAAAATCACATTTTTTTAAGGTAATAAGCATTTTCAAAGGTTCTTAATCCATGATTACGATATTATAAAACATATGTTTGCAGAGATTGAAAATTCCACTTGTCCATTCATAACTACAAGTAGAATTTAAGGGAACTCGATGCAGGACGATGCCTGTACATTGGATTTAGAAGCTACTCATCCTGCAGGACAAGTGACTCTGGAATATTTTTCGATGCCTAGTTTGTCCTTTCTAAGGAAAGATGAAAAATATTTGTTTTTGAGGCATAATGTGCCTTTAACATAGTAAAACTTTTCATGAGACTATATCATATATATAAAATATAGAAATATTTAGTGTGCGTGCTGTTCAATATGAAATGTGAACACATGTATTAGTTTACACAAAATGTTGTCTTACTTTCCATATGTTTTGTGAGCTTCTTCCATACCCTTGAGTTCCCCTGGAACAGCCACTGCCATCACTCCCTGCAAACAAACATACAAAGCGGTGATCAATTAAATCTCCTAATTGTAGTATTAAATTGCATCCATATACCAAAAAAATATATATATAATTTCAAACTTGACATATCAATATTTTTGGTTAGGAGATTAATGATTAGTGATCTATTTAATAATGTAAATATAATTATATATCAAGTATCTGAATAAGAACCAAGCTATAAAATTCATATTTCACAAGCCATCAGTTTTGTTTTTTTGCATATTAACCTTATATTAACACATTTTTGGTCCTATTTTGTTGGCTTTTCACAGCATTGGATTTCCCAGAACACTACCACCTAAATAACGAACTACTTATCCCACACGATTTCTGAATCAGCAAGTGGAACACAAAACACCATTAGATTCAATATCTGGGATCAATTGCTACCAACCATGTGGTTCCGTCTAAGATAATAATTTGTTTGTTTGTTTGTTTCATTTTACACCTTTTCCCAACAGTTAAGATAATAATATTTACAAAAATAATACAATATACAGAGAAGGCTAGCGTGGAGTCTTTCACACTGAACTTCAAATACATACCATTTTCATTTTTGATTCATCCTTGTACATAGCTGGTGTCACTCCAGCGGGGGCCGTCTCCCTGAAGTCAAACACTTCAGATTTCTCTATCTTATGGTCATGAACAAGCATGAAACCACCCCTGAAATGGAACAGTATATCAGCCGCGTCATGACAAAACCAACATAGTACGTTTGCGACCAGCATGGATCCAGACCAGCCTGAGCATCTGCGCAGTCTGATCAGGATCCATGCCGTTCGCTATCAGTTTCTCTACTTGTAATAGGGTTGGTAAGCAAACAGCATGGATCCTGATCGGACTGCGCGGAAGCGTAGGCTGGTATGGATCCATGCTGGTCACAAACCCATTATGTTGGTTTTGTCATGGCACGGCTCAATTATGAATAAAAATAGGATCACTTCAAAAATAGGGTGGTAGTAAGAAAAATGTTACACTATCCATACAATAAGAAAGTACCTCAACAACTGACGTTTTATTTTAGACTTCTACAAAGTAAATTTGCCATGCAAATAGATAATAATGATAAATTCAAATCAACAAGAGCTGTTAGTTGGACAGCATGCTCAACTATTCCCAGTGCTTGATAGTAAAACAAGAGCCTGGATAATGTTAAACTTTCTAAGTTCAAAAAGGGGCCATAATTCTTTACAATAGTAAAGTACAATAGTTTTCCCTATTCTTGGAATAGCCGAGTTAAAAGTTAAGTACACTGCACATATACATGACTTTAGAGTTTTTTCATGTGTATAGCCCAGAACTTTTTGTTAGAAGCAAGTCAAAACAGTTCAACTTTATTAAAGCTTTTCTTAAAAGTTGAAAGAGTATAATTTTATTGCTACTGCTGGTAGAATTTTTTTGGAATAAAACAAATACAGACATACAGGTCTGGCCTGGCTATATACAGATGGCAAAGGCTAATCATTTACGGTTCAATCAGATTGAGTTGATATGATCTATCTATATACAAAGAAATCCCATACCCTCCTAGCCCCGAGCTTTCTGCATTAATCACTCCCATACAAAACATAGCAGCAACCGCAGCATCTACAGCATTGCCTCCCTGCTCTAACATCTGTAGTCCAACATTGGAACATTGTTTTACACCACATGACACTGCTGCATTAGCACCAATCTAAATACAAGGCAGGTACATGTAATATTATCATTCGATATTAAAGGAATGCCACTGAGATACCAATGGCCTAAAAAAAAATTCATTTCTTACACACAACACTGAGTATTTTTCTCTTGCAGGCATCAAAAATATTTTCAGACCAGCTGGTACATATATAAAGACAGAGATTGAAAATTCTGCTTGTCAGCTAGTAATTACAAGTAGAATTTAAGAGAACTTGATGCAGGACAAGTAAAAAAAAATCAAAAATGTTGCCTGCACATTGGATTTAGGAACTACTCTTTCTGCAGAACGAGCGACTCGTTTTTCATGCCTGCAGGAGTGTTAAGAAAAAATACTCTGAAATAAATTGAAAATCATATTTTTGTCCCCTTCTTAGTCTGACCCGAGTGAAAAGCATTGCACACCGAAATGGAATAAGAGGTAACTTCTTTTACTTGTTTCCTTTATTTCCTTTTGTTTTAATACAGGGCCCTTGGCCCCTTATTCTATTGTTATGGAATCAATTTTTTGTTCTCTTTTGTTCTGTTTAAAGTTAGATGGCCCTCTATTTACTTTAAGTAGTGCAGGCCATCACAGCAAGACTTACAAGAGCAAATCTACATGCCCCACCCCCTCCCTAAGAGAGGGCATAAAAAAAACAAGAGGGCCATGATGGCCCTGAGTCGCTCACCAGAAATAATGGCTTTACAGTGTTGGAAATTATTTTTGAAAAGAATTTGCAGAAAGGCAAGTCCAGCTCTTTCAGCAAGTTCAGCTAAACTTTAACTTGCCCCTCTAGTAATATTCTTTCACAACACTGAATGTTTTAGCTTTTTTTCTTCATTATAAAAAATAGGGCCACTAAGATGGCCCTAGATCACTCATCTAACCCATCATTTCATTATTCACAATATAAGTAGAAATATTTTGCCCTAATATTTTGGAAAGGCTTTGTTAAAAATATGTATGTTGCAAGTGTGTTCCTATGAGACTATGTAGAATAAATGCAGAATAAATGACCACTGGAGCAGGATTAATTTTGACTAAACAATTTTTTTTATAACTTTTTTAAATGAAAACACGAAATGTCACATGCAAAACATGTAAGGTGTAGATGTTTGAGGACAACAAATTTTTAATACATTCTGTATGGTAACAATATTACAGTTACTGTACCTCAAAAAAAAGACAATAGGTCAAACATTGTAAAAAATATGAAAAGAAGGCCAGTTGATATCAAAATTCAATTCAGCATCAGAAATTACACCCCTAGTCCAAATTTCAAGTCTGTATGTCAAAAAACACAAGAATGAAGGTCAAATTATATTAAAAATATCAAAAGTAGGTCAGTTGATATCAAATTCATTTCGGCATCAGAATTTACAAACCTGGTCCAAATCTAAAATCTAAATGTCAAAAAACAAGAAAGTAGGTCAAATGGTGTCAATAATACCTAAAGTAGGTCAGCTGGTATCAAAATTGAATTCAACATCAAAAATTACACAAATTACACCCCTGGTCCAAATTTCAAGTCTGTACATAAAAGACAAAAAAAGTAGGTAAAGCGATATCAAATATATCAAAACTAGGCCAGTTCATATCAAAATTCAATTCAGGATCAGAAATTAAACCCCTTTCCAAATTTCCAGCAGGTACATCAAAAAACGACAAACTAGGTCAAACAATATCAAATAATAATATCAAAAGTTAAGTCAGTTGATATCTTAATTCATTCCGCATCAGAAATTACATTCCTGGTCCAAATTTCAAGTCTCTGTACATCATTCCAAATTTCAAGTCTCGTACATCAAAAACAAGAAAGTATGTGCAATGGTTTCAAAAATATCAAAAACAGTTCCACTGATACCAAAATTCAATTATGCACATGAAACTCAGGTTCAACAGTCTGTCCCAAAATTTATTGAAATGTGTTTTTTCCAAGTTTAAATCCAATTCAGGAAGAAAAAAAAATGAAAAAAATACAATTTTTAACAAAATTCAATAACAAAATTTAGCATACAAACTCATCTTTGTTAGTCAGGTACAGGAGAAACAAATTTTATGTTTCTTTAGGCCTATTTTTTTTCCTGGTTAATGACCTACAATTGACCTTACAATGATGCAATATGATGTCCGATTTCTAGTTACACATCATAAACAGGTCATGTTCCAAGCCATTGAACCTCTTTTGGAAAAATTGAATAACATATGTACACATTCCAACATAAGTTGTTTCCCTTTCATTATGAAACATAGAAATTTATTGAAATTTATGAAATTCTTACTGAAAATGTCTAATTTGGATAAAAGAATGAATAAACTATGTATGGGAAGCTGCATATCCTATTATAGGCCAAATAAAGTTGGTCTTTTCTAAAAAAAAAAAAAAAAAGTTTTTTTAATGACACTTATAATCATTATATTTATACTGTGACCTCCTATAGTGTGAAGAGTTTAAAACATAACTTATCTTCTTTGTGTTACCTAAGAATGCTACAGGCAAAGTTTGGTGATCATCCATCAAATATTTCATTAGGAGATGATGTTCAAAGGTTTTTCTATATTTAGCTTTAGCGGCCCCAATCAAATAAATATGTACAAACTTGATAAAAGACTACCTAAGAGTGCTACAGACAAAGTTTGGTGATTTCAGTAGGAAATGATGTTCAAAGGTTTTTTCTATTTTTAGCTTTGGAGGCCCCTAAAAGGGGCAAATCAAATTAATATGAGCAAAACATGATAAAAGACTATGACAAAGTTAGTTGATCATCCATCAATTAGTTCTGTAGAAGTAGATGTCTAAAGGTTTTTCTATTTTTAGCTTTAGCAGCCCCTAAAAGGGGCCAATCAAATTAATATGAGCAAACTTGATAAAAGCCTACCTAAGAATGCTACAGACAAAGTTTGGTGATCATTCTTCAATAAATTCTGTAGAAGAAGATGTCTAAAGGTTTTTCTATTTTTAGCCCTATAGACCCCTTAAAGGGGCCAATCAATTTAATATGAGCAAAGTTGATAAAAGACTACCCAAGAATGCTACAGACAAAGTTTGGTGATCATCAACCAATTAGTGCTGTAGAAGAAAACATTTAAAGGTATTTCTATTTTTAGCTTAAGAGATCCCTTAAAGGGGCCAATGAAATTAATATGAGCAAACTTGATAAAAGACTTCCAAAGAATGCTACAGACAAAGTTTGGTGATCATCCATCAATTAGTTCTATAGAAACAGACGCTTAAAGGTATTTCTATTTTTAGCTATAGCAGCCCCTAAAAGGGGCCAATCAAATTAATATGAGCAAACTTGATAAAAGACTACCCAAGAATGCTACAGACAAAGTTTAGTGCTCATCCATCTATTAGTTCTGTAGAAGAAGATGTCTAAAGGTTTTTCTATTTTTAGCCCTAGAGACCCCTAAAAGGGGCCAATCATATAAATGTGAGCAAACTTAATCAAAGACTACCAAAGAATGCTACAGACAAAGTTTGGTGATCATCCATCAATTAGTTCTATAGAAACAGATGTTTAAAGGTATTTCTATTTTTAGCTATAGCGGCCCCTAAAAGGGGCCAATGAAATTCATATGAGCAAACTTGATAAAAGACTACCCAAGAATGCTACAGACAAAGTTTGGTGATCATCCATCCATTAGTTCTGTAGAAGAAGATGTTTAAAGGTTTTTTCTATTTTTAGCCCTAGAGACCCCTAAAAGGGGCCAATCAAATAAATATGAGCAAACTTGATAAAAGACTACCCAAGAATGCTACAGACAAAGTTTGGTGATCATCCATCCATTAGTTCTGTAGAAGAAGATGTTTAAAGGTTTTTCTATTTTTAGCTCTGCTGACCCCTAAAAGGGGCCAATTGGAATGACACGAGCAAATTCAAGTGTGACTGTCACAAGGATGCTACAGACCAAATTTGAAGTAAATCTGCCCAGTAGTTTCAGAGAAGAAGACGATTGTTGACGCATGACGACGGACGCCGGAGCATCCCCCTTTGATACTAATAGCTCACCCTGAGCCTTCGGCTCTGGTGACAAGAATTTTCAAGTCAATATAGTGATACAAAAATATTACACATAAATACCTGAGGAGGACCAAGATAGATAGACAATATCAATGCTATAGTCACAACTACTGAGAAAACAAATGCTCCAATCACAATGATTCTTAACCCTCTACTCTGATCCTGTAACCTGAAATTAAAATGGAAAACTATGTTACCAATAAAACTTTCATACTTTGCAAAATACAGTGATATTACTGCTTTTTATTTTAACTTTCCAGTGTTTTACTGTAATATATCAGATGATTATATTCTGATAAACCACAAGTGAAATTGATAAAATATAAATTTCACTGTAGCCGGACTATATCTGAATGCGGATGAAAAGAAAATCATAACTAAATGGAATGACAGGCAAAAATAAATGCCGTTATACACACATTTTGCTTCTTTAGGAAAGTCGATATCATCATACATGTTAAAAATTAACAAAATTAGAGAAATTTAACAGAACTATATTTCAAACATGATGTGACATCATGATGTGATGACATCAAAAAGGAGAATGTGCGGCGTTATGCGGCAAAATCAGTAAAAAGTACTTAAAATCCCTTAAAAAGCATGAAATAAAAAGAAAATTTATTTGTTTTACATATAAGAATTAAATATATTTCATTCGTGAACACCAGCTTTTCTATTTTCACTTGAGGCTATGCCACTCGTGAAAATATTGCACCTGATGTTCACTCAGTGAAATATATTTCAATCTTACATGCAAAACAAACAAATATCCTCTACATGTTAACAAACTTGTCATTTATTTTTCTTATAAATATTTACAGTTTTAAAATCAATACTAAGAGGTTAATACACGGCAGGAGAGGGCCGGAAGGTGATAATCGGCCCGCAAAATGAATAATGGACCCGAGGGCTTTAGCCCGAGGGCCATTATTCATTCAGGGCCGATTATCACCTTCCGGCCCTACTCTGACGTGTATTAATGTCTTTAATACACTTAGTAGATCTAATAGTTGCATTAAAAAAAAACAAAAAACAAAAAAAAAAAACAACAACAAAGTTCTTTCTTTGAAATTCTTGTCTACTCTTCTACTGTTCTGTACAGAGATGTTTACTGTTTCTGTGTTCAAAGCAGTAGAATCTAGAAGCAAGTTTTATTTTCATATTTTTCGGAATGAAATGGTCGTATTATTTCTTCAAATTTCAATAGTAACAAAAATGTGTTTGTACTAAATACGCTTAAGCTCTCATAATAAAAATAAAGCGATTCGTGCTGACAACCTACTTTCACTTTTACAGTTAACTGTTTGATGACGTAAAATATGACGTCATTGTTTCAGTTTGTTCACGTGCACATGTTCTGCGGGCTGATAACTAGTTCTCGGCCCCGGGCCGCAAACTCATAATAGGTCACGTGACATTCATAATCAGTTGAAATCATAGGCAATTTGTTACTATATATAGTAACAAGTGTATTAATATCAATTTACTCAACATTACAACAGAGAATGGTTATATTTATAAACTCATGAAGAAAATTTATGATGAGAAATTTTACTCCCACCTATAAAAGAGTTTTAACTTGGTTTCACATAAATGAGAAAAATATGTTGAATTCACAAAACATACTGATAATAAACATGAAATGTTTATACATTATAATTTATATTCATTAATATACACTCATATAATGATATTAATCATGAATTTTCTTCACATATATTAGAAAAAAAACCCACTCAAATATCACAATAATTTTTACTTACACTGCTTTCCCGGCTTCAAGCACCTTCTTTGGTTTCTTGAGAGGATCACTATCTGAGTGGGTGGGGCTATCTTTGACTGACATTTCCTGTATGTTGCCATCATTGTCTAGTAACTCCACCTTATCACCTATTCAAAAAGTCAATAGAAATTGAATCACTTAATACCTTTATAATATATTCATTTTTATTCTTGTGTAAGATCATACATCCTGTTTATTTCTTTAGAAATTAAAGAATATTTTGCAGCTCACTGTGGTAATATTGTTTTTGAAATTTGGAAAAAAAGTTATTTTGAACTGGTAATGGGGCCTTATGATATACTGACTCCTGGTGATGAGGCAAAAATGTGCTCTAGCTAGCTACATCCTGCTTATTATCTCCGGAAAAAAAATTACATGACAATTTGAAAATTATCCGGAGAGACAATCCAACATGCTTTCTGCAAACTTCTTCCTCTTTTCTCAAGAAAATAAACAAATAATAATTAAAAGGTATGAATTTGAAATCTTAAATGATCTTGTAATTGCAGTCTGACAAAACTTCCACTTACTTCAATTATGGCATGATTGAATATAAAATTACAAAATCAAATTAAAGTATAATCAACTTGCATTATAATAATGTTCAATATTATATTAATTAATAATAAGTACCTGGAGAGCCTGTCTCTTCCAATTTATCATAAGCACCTTCTGAAGTCATCTTTTATGTTAATGCTAACCTGAAAGATAAACAAAATACCTAAAAGCTACAAAACTTCAGATGAGCAAAAATATTTAAAGAGAAAAATTAACTAAGATTTTAAGAAAAGAAAAACAATTTCGGAATCAACGAATGATTCGCATGTTATATGCGATTAAAGGCTGATTTTGCAGTTTTTATCAACAAATTTCTACTTCGTTTCCAAAGCAGTACCAGCTATTTGGTCGCTTTATTTGAGTATTTGACCTCCTTTTGGTAATTTAAGTGGATTGTGCTGTCTGCAGTGTGTAAAAAATTTCATGAAAATTAGCACGAATCTGGAGGCATGCTGTTTTAAGATATATTTAATATCAATTATATTGGATTGCATCACATACATGCTTGTGACATTAGACCTGGAATTGTCACACTAGGCCTATGTTTTTATTAAAAAAAAAAAAAAAAAAACACACGGCATGCACTGTATTTTGTCTACGTGTTTTAGTCCACAGTAAACAGTGTAAATGAGAGAAAAATAAACCAACTGGTGTAAGATTTTAACAGTCTTTTAGTAGTCAAAAATGGTTTGAGGGCGAATAATCTTTGGGGCGAATCGTTCATAATTCGCCTTTTGAAACGTTTACAGAGTAAAATTTAATAAAAGGACACCGTCATACAACTGTTCATTGCATAATCATCACACCTTATTACCTTTACTTTTATTAATGTTGCAATGAACTTTTTAATTTTACTTCACATTAATTTATGAGAAACGTCAATATTTTCATCACAGTCACCAGACGCTTGATTATTCGGTAAGTACTATTTAAGGTTCCAGAGTAATAAATTAACAGTCGGGTGGAACATCACTAAATATTTTCCTTTTGTTTTTGTGTTGTGTTGGTTTAGAACTTAGGCATGTATCGGGGTCATGCCGTACCTCATTGTATTGTGCTAAATTGCATTTCATTACTTTGCATAGAATGTGTAAAACATACTCAAACTTTTTTTGGTTAAAGAGATTGAGTGGTTTATTTTCTTACTGAACAGGTCACCTTAGAATAATGTTAATAAATGTGACTATGTATGTAAATACCTGACTATTGTTTATTTTTGAAGACATTCAAAAGATCATTTAATTGTTTAAACATTAACTACGCAAATTTTAAATCACTGTTCACCAAATTTTACAAAAGAATGTTTAGAAGATATACTTATATCTATAAATTGATTAATAAACGCTAGGATGTGTACGTCCAATAAAATTTTTAAAAAAATTATTTAATGATGGAGATTTATGATTTATAAACCGGGAAATGATAAAAATAAATGTCTCGTGTTGTTATATACATGTACATACATGAATTTTTAATTCACATTCTGTTCAAGCCGGTGCTGTGGTGGAATGTTGTGGGGACAAAAGAGATGTTGCACACTTCCAATGATTCTTTCACGGACAAAGTTGCATACTCGTATATTCACATTTGAACCTTATCTCTATTCATTGCATCCTTCTCTTCTTTATAATCAGTTGTAAAACATACTCAAACTTTTTTTGGTTAAAGAGATTGAGTGGTTTATTTCTTACTGAACAGGTCACCTTAGAATAATGTTAATAAATGTGACTATGTATGTAAATACCTGACTATTGTTTATTTTTGAAGACATTTAAAAGATCATTTAATTGTTTAATAATTAACTACGCAAATTTTAAATCACTGTTCACCAAATTTGACAAAAGAATGTTTAGAAGATATACTTATATCTATAAATTGATTAATAAACGCTAGGATGTGTACGTCCAATAAAATTTTTAAAAAAATTATTTAATGATGGAGATTTATGATTTATAAACCGGGAAATGATAAAAATAAATGTCTCGTGTTGTTATATACATGTACATACATGAATTTTTAATTCACATACTGTTCAAGCCGGTGCTGTGGTGGAATGTTGTGGGGACAAAAGAGATGTTGCACACTTCCAATGATTCTTTCACGGACAAAGTTGCATACTCGTATATTCACATTTGAACCTTATCTCTATTCATTGCATTCTTCTCTTCTTTATAATCAGTGGTCACTTTAAGAGATTAGTATTGAATCCTATTTAAATGGATCCATGTGGTGCAAGAGATGTTGCACTGTATTTCATCTCTAATAATCAGGCTTCAATTTCCCTTTCCACCATCCCAATCATATTTTTCTCTCCTCTCTACATTTCATCACTCAATACCATATGAAGTTCTTTAAGAAGTAATGATTCATAAACTGACCCCATCTCCTACGCTATTTTTAACTCTGTATATTTGCTATAATGGCTCTCGAGGAATCTCCTCTTTTAAGAATTCTGATTCATATAAAAAAATCAACGAACCACACCCACCTCATGCCAATAATTTAAAAGAAAATAATTTTACTGACGGGAAGATCTTGTAAATAGCACATTAATTTTGATATTGGTTACAGTTATCAGGTAAAAATTGTAATGTTAATTTTTCATTTATCATTTCATTGCCAATCTGCTTTATATCAGGGGTTACTGCATCCCGAACCATTCCATTTTCCATTCTCGATTCAATAAAAAATATGGCCGGCCTCTTTCGATTTCAAATATGCGCAATGAATGCATACAGGTACATGTAATATACACGCTAAGTAAGAGGAGCAATTTATTAACCATTATCATTATTAATTGTTTCGTCACAGATTTCTTTGATATAAAGTTATCTCCATTAATACATTATGTGATGTAAATCTAATGCATGTCAGTCATCAAAATATTAATTAATACATACATTGAGCTTTATAAAAGTATATTATATATCAACTGAATATATTGAGAGCATTCGGCTTTTTTATCTTTCTAAGTTTTGTGCAACTACTTTTTTACATACAAAATTGAAAATAATGCAGGCTGGGTTGATTGAGATTGTTCATGGACGGGAAAGATAAATGTCTAACCTAGCTTCTGTTCAGCCTTATAGAATCGATACTTTATGCATTAGAAATAAATACCATTTTTAAGTTATTCCCTCATTATGCAAGGCCTTTCGATATTTAAGAAAAAAACAACAAGAACAAACGCTGAGTGTGAAATAATGTGTGATAAAAGTAGTAAAATGTAAATAAGTAGTATTTAGACTTCCATACAAAATACTCAATAATTATAACTGGACTAATAGTTGTCAAAATGCAAAATACGTTAAAAGATGGCTAGCTACAACTGTATATGGCTATATGCAATTGTTTTGGAAACCGTACTGTACAGCAGGAGACGAAAAATGATTTTTTTAATACTAAAAGTATTAGCATTATATTTGTTTTATTTGCATAGACATTTTCTTTTCCATTTTCCAAAAATCTCTATATTAAATGCCTCTTTAAACAAGTTAAACGTCAGCATAATGTTCTTCACATCATTGAATAGAAGATACTGATCTATTACAGTGAAGATGAACTCTGCTGCCGCTGCTGTCATAATGTTTAAAGTTTTTTCATTAAATTGTGAGGACTGGCTTGGCCTTTAAAGAATGTGAATGAAGAAGCGCTTACGTATTGATCCATACTTATCTTTATTTGAACATTTAAATAAATCAGTAAAAATACACCAAAACAACACATATTTTTTTTAAATCTTTACATTTACATTTAAATAAGACATTTGTACATAAGTTTGAATAGCTCTTCTAGCATTTCTTTCAGTTTTGAAATTTAGAGTTGTGAAGGGACCTTCTTCAGATTGTGAATGAGCCTTTTTAAGATCCCTGCAGTGCTTATAGGCATATAATCTAGTATCGCATGTACCAACACTGTACATAGGAATGCTTATTCCAAACAGTACCATGCCAAATGTTTGACAAGCGATAGGCCTGTAAATTTATTACTCTGAAGCCTAAGCACCTAGGTATTAAATCCGACGTTTTGATATCGTCACATTTTAGAAAATGCTATGAATGCCTTTTAAACACAATTAGATTATCAAAAGATGGTAACACATCCGTTGAACATTCTGCAATTATACTGACTGAACGAGAATTTCCGCTAAATCTTTTGGATTTGTGATTTTCATGGTTTGGTAGTAATAACGGTGCACAATTACAACGAAAGAGCAACTGCATCTCATTTTTTCGGGAAAATCAATATTATTTTGTTGTCTAAATAAGTGTAAGTTGATACAAATGAAAGAGTTTATAACGATATCATTGCTTCAAGTTTAAGTGTCTAATCTTTTAGCTGATATGCCCAATTCTTTGCCTATAAAACCGAG
Source organism: Ruditapes philippinarum (assembly GCF_026571515.1). NCBI lineage: Eukaryota > Metazoa > Mollusca > Bivalvia > Venerida > Veneridae > Ruditapes > Ruditapes philippinarum. The sequence continues at coordinate 822 of NW_026861909.1, read as the reverse complement.
ATCGAAAATGGTTACAAAAATATCAAAATTTTAGAGAACTTCAATTTTCACTGTTTCTAGATAATGTTACCTTATTGATTTCCTTTTAAGTTGGTGTAATTGTATAGTATCTTCTATGTATCAACACATGATGATTAGCTATATTGTTTTACTACGTAGGATGGTAACTTTGTTAATAAATTTAAACTTGCCTTTCAAAGATTTCGTTGAAACTAAACATACTGAAACTAGCTCAATATATTATTGGTAAACTAAACACACAAAAGTGTCCTTTAGAAAGGTGACAGGACATCTCACCTTGATGTTTTGGCCCTTGTCTTTTTGGCTACCAATTTTAATATGGTACACCCTCAAACTTGTCAACAATGGACACAGTTGCCTTTGTTGAAATTGTTCGGGCTACAATATCATTTATCATATAATATGTTTGATGAGCCTTTTTAAAAAATCCCCCCACATAAATGTAGAAGTAATATAGCGCATATATACATACAATTCTTAAGTATATTCGTAAATGTTTGTTGGTTCAGAAAAAAGTAACTAATCGTAAATTTCGTTTAGAATACATTCATTTTTAGATTGACCAGTTTTCACTACATTTAGGAACAATGGACAACTACATTACACATCTGAAAGGAAATCAGGATTGAAACTGTGTGGCTGGGTTGTGTTTAGGGATGCGTTCATTGAATGCTACCCATCCTTTTCAATGAATAAATAAATATGCTGCTTAAAACCAAAGGTCCCTCGGTCACAATGCTTGCTGTCACCCTGCCACTACTCTCAATAGCTGACAAAACATTGGGATTTAGGGGCACAGTT